>NW_019214224.1:0-30015 GCF_002532875.2 Varroa jacobsoni
GTATGTATATATGTGTATATATATATGTATGTATATATGTATATATATATATATATATATATACATACATACATATATACATATATATATATATATAGCAAAGTGAAGTGCACCTAACATGCTTTTTAAGCTCTGTCTAAGCGCCATATTTTATTATTACGGTGGGCCGCAATCTTTGTTAGTTGCATTTAGCGTTCATTGTAGATGGTAGTTACAAATGCCAGGGTGTTGTTTTTTTGTTGTCGTTGTTGTCTAGACAGCGGCCAATACTACTAATATACTACTATAAAAGTGGAAGAATCAGTCTGCAACGTCGAAATAGAAAACATGGGAAGCATATTGTTTTGCTCGATGTTTTGGGCGAATTTTACGACGATTTTTAACATGTTCAAGTGTGACGGAGTTTAAAAAAAAGAACGAGCATGTACTATAATCATGCAACATATACCTGCGATAAGCCAAGAATACACATCGTTTTATAATTTGTATATATTTAGTCCTAATTCAGCTATTTTGTTTTCCATATTGCTATACCCGATAGCGCATAATGTGAGACGATAAAAAGTATCGTCCAGGAGCCAACTTGCTGCTCAATTAAAGTTCACATATTTGTTTCAGTTACTGAAATTAAAATGTGTAAACTTTAATATATAATAAATAACGTCTAGGAGGAGACGTTGTAAAAAGAAAAGACAAAAAAAATATATCAAAAGAATGCTATTGCTGGGAAAGGTGTGAGCAACACGAGTCTACCAGTAGAACAAAAGACAAAGCTGTCTTTCAGATTATGATTCTTGTCCTATTATTTTGGTATGTAACTTTAATCTATCTTAGTGGCCGAGACTTTATCCCTACCAAAAAATCGTATTGTTAACCTCACGACTAACGTCGAGCCAGGGAAAGGTTCAAGACGAAAGGCACTTATGAGAATATGTCCTTAATCTCGACCCGGAAATATTTAACAATGGATTTATCCTCTCCTATTCACTCTAACCCTGTAGCCTCGTGGTTCTTTTCGGTTAATTTCCGAAAAAGCCAGCTACGATGTCATAGGTATAATCTAGATTTTATGAATTGATAGAACCTGTTTTCTAATCTAACGCGCCTAAACGCATTTCTGTAGATCAAACGGATTCGGGCAACATGTGATATTTTTCTAAAACTTCGTCTTGGTCCTCATCGGCTTCCTTCGTCCGAGAAAGCGTCGATCGCCGCTTTTTGCGTATTCTTACGACGT
The DNA here is from genome assembly GCF_002532875.2 of Varroa jacobsoni. Lineage (NCBI taxonomy): Eukaryota > Metazoa > Arthropoda > Arachnida > Mesostigmata > Varroidae > Varroa > Varroa jacobsoni. The sequence continues at coordinate 1,238 of NW_019214224.1, forward strand.
GTTTCTATTGCAAAGCGAGGTTTAAATAAAATTTGCCCCTCACATTAATAGCCTCAGTCTTTCTGCGTGATCGACAGAAGTCTTTGCCGTAGGTTGGATTTTGGTCCAAATGCCACGCGTCGGTCGTTCGCTAGTCAAACGGTAGCATTGGCCATTCTTTCAAAAGGAATTATTTTTTGATTAGCTGCTAACCATGATCCACGACTGACACTTGCTTTGATACCATCGTAAGATATTTGTGTTGTTTTTATTATTATTCCCCTATTTTATTATTATTTTATTCGTTATAAAACAGTTACACAAATTGTGACCTGTTTGACAACTGGTTATTTCCGCAGTGGTCGCGATGATGTTCTGAACGATTCAGTTCTATATGCTTCTGGGGCCCGCAGAGTCCTACCCTGGTCCCGTCTCTATTTTTCAGTCTTCCTATTCAAATTATTCATAGCGTATAGTAAGCGTGCTTCGCATCAATTCTGTGTAGACAAATAACTACATGCGTGCCCGCCGGGTGTCCTTATGACAGGCATCCGCAGGCTTCAGCACCTGTGCTGAAGCCTGCGGAGTGATTTCAGAGTGTCCTAGCGCGAACAACACTGTAATCTCTGCGCTACCACAAACAGAATTTGCTAAACTAATTTTTATAGCCAAAATCTGTCCGTTTTTTAAGCTCCTAATTGGAACCTCTCAATAATAATATCCCTAAAGGCTCTTTGACACAATGTGGCGCGCAGTTTCGAATCTATTCTGGATCGAAGATTATGATTTCACAATGGGCTAATATTAAGCGTTCTTTGTTACTGTATCCAAGAGAGCATATCTTTGGCCTTAATTTAGTTAACGTTTTTGAGAAAGCTCGAAGTAAAGCATTTATTTTGCATGAAGTGCAACAACGAAGGAAAAAGTAAAAGGAATGAATAGCACAATAAGATGTTTATCCATTTTTTGTCAGGTAGACTTTTAAACCCTTGAAATATAGACAGCAACTTGCCACATTAACCTTTATATGCTATCCTGTAGCACACGTATGACGGCTTCACGAGCTTGGTCAAAGCTCTTATAACAGCTTCTGGAATAGTATACCTAAAGTTTATAGGGATATTTAGGCCCTTCCAGTGATCGCATTATACACCAGGTTACTGTTATTCTTTGGCCAGTTACCCAGTCAGGCTGCCTACCGATTAAATTTGTGAGCGGGGAAAAGGGTGATGCAGATAACAAGGTTGCCCACACTTAGTATAACTACAATATTCATCAAGTTTATGGAACTCCCGTATTCTGCATAGGCGGTGGTGAAAAGCGAGCACTGGATCACTACATGTCTCTTAGGTTAGTCAAGTTCCTTCCAGGTCTTGTCCAGGGCATGGCCCTCATTTGTCAGAATTCGGAATCGACCTCTGCGAATTTTCGATCCTATTTTACCAGGCTGTCCTAAAGTGCTGGATGTGTCAATAGGTTAAAACGACGTCGAAACTCATTGGCGGACAGTTATGTCCCCGTCAGGAGGTAGAGAAGCCTGTTGTTCACGCAATTGCAAAGTATTTTTAAGGAACGAGATCTTTGTTCGATTCATATACTCGAGATTCTTCATTGTGATATCATCCCAGATTAAGCTTGCCTCTACTTTCAGGTTGAAAAGTTGCAAAGCGGTTGATAGGAACAATCGGTTAGAGCTAATCATTGGACACGAAGCGATCAAGGCCTTTCCGTATCTTTCTGTAATATGCTAGGAAAAAAAAACATTAGCAATTATACGCAGTCAATAACTTCCGGCAAGTTAATCAATTAGCGTATGTCAACGGTCGGTCAAAAATATAGCGTGTTATAAGCCGTAACTATGTTAAATTTTACCGCGTCGATTTTGGTTGTATAGGCGGATAGTCCTGATTTCGAAACGACAGAATTCAATCTGGCTAGCAGTCTGCTGCACATGAAAAAGACTGCTCCAGTAAATAAGTAAATTGTCCGCGTAGAAGAGAATCTTTCTGAGCTCACATATCCTGTCGAGAAGATCCTTAAACATAACTAAGGAAAGAAGCAGGTTTAAGTTATCACCCTGAGCCGCGCCTGCAGTCTGAGGGGATGCTAACAGGTACGACACCTAATCGTTTGTTGGAACCCTGTTTTTCTGGAGTGTCGCTGTTATTAAGTTAAGCAAGTTTGCGGGAACGCCGACGTCGGTGAGAATGCTTAAGACTTAATTTCTTAAGGCGGACTTGATGGCGGCTCTGAAGTCTACACGCACTGCACAAATATATTGCCGAAGGCTACTTAAAATTCCCTTAATATTGATGAGTAGGACCTTACCCGTGATAGCTTAGTGGGTAACGTTTGCATGCTAATCTTAGGAACACGTTGTGGTCTAGGTTCGAACCTGGGTTCCTGGCATGGTGTGGAACTGGGGGGCCAGCCCTCTGATCGAATGCCTAACGGCGCTATTGGACGTAAAACTCGAGACCTAGAGGATCTTACATGCCGTTTTGGTCCAGTCTTTCCTCCTGATTTCCTGTTGCTTGTTGGACATAGCACTCATATTTTTCAGGAGTACGATCTGTCTCTTTGCCAGCGGATTCGAGAGAAGTTTGTAGCAGGCGATTTTTTTGTTATTCTGCGCCACGACGTTAGTTGGTTCTAGGTGCTTTTGTCTTTTGAGATAAAGAGAAACGTTGCGTACCGCCGATGAAGGAGGAACCGTCCAGAACGAATAAGCCAGTCTAGCACAGCGCTAGCCTCACAGCAGCCTTGAGGTGTTCATTTCGAATCCTGCTTAGTCCTGCTGCCTTCCTTGAGCATCGGTCCTCAAACGCGTGAGTCGTTTTTAGGACAGAGAATTTTTGGCATAGCTTTTTGCATTCGCACGTTGTTGGTTCATTCCACGGTGCGCTGAGCGGTGATATTTCAAGTACCACTGAATGAGAACATTTCTGTGAAGTAATCGATAAGCACTGACAAGGCAACAGGACACGATGCAGGCCTGCGCCGGCCAAGCCATTTGTATGGCTCACGCTCGGCCTCTGTTATGAGAATAGTTGTTCGAAATACTTTTTAAGCTGGGTACCATATGTTTTCTGGCGGGTCACTTTAAGCGCTGCAGTCAGTGCTTCTTGCTGTCGGTTCTGATGGTGTCAATAACGTTAGGGCATACTGAACAGGGTGGAAGCGAGCGAGAATTGTAGTCAAACTATGGCCGGCGTTTCCTAAAACAAGTCGGACAAACCGAAGATTGCAAGATATCGATGAACTAACGCAAATAGACCTCAACATCAGTCGAATTTGGTACTGGGAGCACCTTATGAGCCCATCCCAGATTCCTCGTCAATTCCTACTTTTACGGCAAAGGTTGATTCCTTCGGACGAGCGATGGCCGTAAGACCTTAAGGTCTAATCCGACAGAACTGTATGCCTAAAGCTATCTTCCTTCATAGCAAGAGTGATTCTCTTCTATGTATTTGATTTTACCGCTACTCGCATCCGTTGCAGAGGTATTTATATATATATATATATATATATATATATATATATATATATAGGTATAAGGCCGACAAACGTTGATACTATGTTAGCTTAACTATATAGCAATGATGCTTTATTACTGTGTCTTGAAGAGCCGACGTCCGCCTTGATGTAGGCTAATATAAGCGTCCATTCAAGTTTCCTGTCACAATGATGCGAGCTCTGGAAGTAAGATCCACCACGGCCTGTGGATCGTCGACAAGCTTCTCCACTAGGTTTAGAGTATATTTCTTTTCACATGGTCGTAAATACGCCGCCGCAGGTCATAGTCTGGGGCCACATGAGGCCATGACGTTATCTTTCACAGGACGCATAATGAGGTCCATAACTTTACGATTGTAGAATACCAAAATTCCGCCAGTGGGGCGGTCGCGGCTTATTTTCTTCCGCTTAGTACAGTGGACAGAGTAAAATCCCGGCACGCGAAATTGTTGAATCAATTCGGATAACAAATAGACCTGTTCGAAGGTTTGGACCGGCGATGATGCGCTTAGCCTACCTTCGATTCGCTGCTTATAGAACTCACAGATACTCTGGTCTGTTGCACGCAGGCCGGCGGGTGGTACTGTCGAGTCTCGTTATGGCGGGCCACAGACGTGTCACTACGACTCGTGTGCTCATTTCCTTTCGGAGTCCTTTTGATCCTCACCCTCAGAACTGAACTATATAACTGATCATCAGGTATCCGAAACAAACCTAATCCATTTCAAAAAAATGTCCAATATAACCCGCAGCTCTGCTTCGAACTGCAGGCCCACTTCTAGTGCCGAAAGTAACTTCTCGTGTAGGCCGATCGAGTCATATCGAATTTGCTGCGTGAATGTCCGAACAAGCTAAGAAATGGTTTCACCTTCTATATAAACATTTCCTTCGATTACTGTTTATTTTGTTTGTGAGAAAATGACGTTTCTTTATCACGCTAAGTACATTGAAAATGTGTTTAACTGTATATGATTGCTGCCAATTAACTTGTTTGTTTTTCTCGATTTAATAGTATTAATTAGGCTTTAGTGTGGCGATATCAATCGCTGTCGAATTGTTCTCTCTAGTAACTTCTGTAGGACTTCACTGACATACCTATGTTAATCAAGTTCGGACGCATCACTATAGTCGATGGGACAGGGCCGATATCGTAGAAAAATAGGCGTGCAGGACGGATAGCAAATAAACACTTTGACAAGTATAGAGAATAACAAATGCCACTGTCGAAAGGCAGAATAGAAATACTTAATTTTACTCATTCTACAGTGAGTTGGTCTTGATCAGAGAGAAGATGTGTTTTGTGGACAGATGGCCTAAAACGTATGTTCAACCAAACGGCGATGGGCAAGCAGGTAGACACAGCAGATAGATTAAATCTAGCTAGTTTACAAAGGATCTAGTTATTCAGAGTATTTCGTGTAGATCGTTTTCGCGTACTATCCATACCTTTCGCTTCGAGCACGGCGTTTCAGAGCGATCAGAGTACCGTATCATCGCAAAAGCCGTCACGAAAGGTCGAAGTACGTATGTACTAAACACTGAACGCGTTTTTCCGTGAAGCCTGATTTGATTCACGTTAGCATAAGCGGGAAGGATCCTAATGAGGCTTGCCTAATTAGATGCCTAATTAAAGCAAAACTATCTAAAGAAGCTTTACAACTGACAAGAAAAGACTGCAAGCTCGAGTAAAAGAAAGTTTGAACTGAACATACGTCAGTTCTAAGTATCCAACTATATTTCATTCATTTAATATGAAATTTTACTTTTTTTTTAAAAGAAACTTTTAAACAGGATATAATAACAGGATAACGGCACAGGTTACGGCACTACTAAATATTATAGTTGGCAATGAAATGAATCTGACCTGATTTTTCTTTATGACAAATGGTCACCTGCCTTCACAACTTAATTTATTAACCCCTATTACTGTAAGATTAAATACGCAATGGACTTCATCTCAGTCGGCAGGTGTCTGTTTTAACACATTCGATGCACGCTACGCGTCGTAACGTATTGAATGAAGTAAGCCATGGCGCATTTGGCATGGACACACGCCTCGGTGTTTACGTCTGTGAGAGGCCTCGATTTTTAACTGGAAAATAACAATCGACTACGACAATTTGCCATAAATCAATGCTTCCATATTATTTTCCCTTCTTCACATTACCTCTGCATCAGCTCTGATCGTCTGCTTAAGTTCGACATTCGCTATCAAAGCGCCGATAGTACACGAGTGCGTATGATCGGTATCGTCATTCAACAATCATTTAAGATCACGTTGCTTATCACAGCGCGCTTAGTAACGCCTTCTGTCATTTGACGGACGGCAATACTCGCCCCCGACACATGCTAGCATCAGGCAATCGATATCTACAGTGTGCTCAATAGGAACAATGAAGACTCAGTTATTTTTCCGTCTGACAATTAGACAAGCCACAAGAAAGGACGCGTACGTAGCATCTGCTCTTACTTCGTGAGTCATACAGTTTGTAGATATTGCAGCAGCTGCTTCACCTTAACGTTGCTTGAAGTCCTGTGTGGCAGACTAGATTTTTGTGATAGAACTCATAGAACCAGCTTGGAAGTTTATTCCGACTGAGGTAGGTGGAATAACATGGGCTAATCTTTCGAGCCATTTAGCAATTTCTTAAATAAGTACTAGCAGACAAGTGAATCCGTATATCAAGAAGCAGCCGACCAAGCTCCGCGGGCTGTTGTGTCAATTCTAAGACCAAGTCTTCTAATTAGAAACAATAAGATATCAGATTCGGGGTAGAAATTTCGCTAGCTTAGAAAACTGCGTAGGAATAAAAACACCCATACGAAAAACGGCTGTTCAACATGTTTAGAGCTTGAAAGTGTCTCTTTTGGGGTTCTCACAAGCTTCCATTGGATGCATATTCGTGCACTCAAATACTTGTACCCTCATTCATATTATCCTACGATACTATATATTACGATACGAAAGGTTCCCGTATTAGCCAAAGGTCGTTTCAGTGTGATAATAATTGAAGTAGGTAGTCATCATTGAAGAACACTCCAAATTAAACGGTGAAAATGTTCGACATAAACGTATCTAGTCTCATTATGATGCTTTCGACTGTGCCTTCCAACCGGCATTAAATACAGGTAACTGCTCCACACTATTCTCTGTGATAAGTGCCCGCGATGAAGAAACAGGAACGCAATCTACTACACAATTATCATCTTGCAATTAGTGTTGTCTGTAGGTCACAACCAAGGTTGTTTTCGTCATCTGTTCCCCCCCCCCTCGCCCATTTTGTACGCGCTCGGAAAAACGTCGCGGGCGTTCTCGACGCTCTGGCGAAGGCGATACCTCCGGCAAATGGTCATACCTTGTTACTGTTCTGTCACCAGCAAAACCTAACAATTTATTGCAAGTGAAGGATAACGTTCTGGCTTCGTCTGTTGCATCGACCGGCAGTGCGAATTGGCCGGCGTTTAGCTGCGACGACAGAAGCTCTCCAATGGTAGAACTGCGAGCGTAGCAAACGGCACCGTTCTTAACATAAAACTCAAGACCAGCAGAAATAATAGTTAGTTGAATACAGCCCCTAAGCCCTCGCTTCTGTCTCCGGTCTGATAAATCATTCGAATCTTACGCCCGTTAAGCATTGGTTCAGACGACTAGCTTGACGAAGCATGTCTACGCCCAGCTTCGAACCTACATAGATCTTTACTTGTCTCTAAGTTTAATAAGCAAATAGTATTACAATTACACTTTTATGAAGAGTCTGTTTCCTATCGAATCAATGCAAAGGTGCCCGTATCATATAACGCCCCATATCTATGCTCAAAACATATTAGACAATTATACACTGAAATGACTTCGTTGTCGCTCTGTCCGGCCGAACGGATCTGCCCCACCCTGACCAATCGGCGGATTGCTACTGATGCTGGCCGACCGATTTGGTGCTATGCTAGTGACGATCAACAGATCTTAGAGTCCTTCATTTTCATCGTTTACATGTCTTGCACTGCCCCGTTATTGCTTGAAGCAAACAAGCAGATTTTAGTTATTATTGAATGGGTATATATATATATATTTATCTTCAGCTGTTCGCCCTGGCCGCTTGAGCTGTTTAGCATTTTCAATACGCCGACTGCTAAGCTGGTCCTGAACGGACATTGTATTACTGAAGTACACCTTGATAGCATGCATCGCTATCTATATTTACCATAGAAGCCTGGCAAACCCCACGGTACAACAGTACATAAAGGATTAGAGACAGGGCGGGGTTCTCTTATTGACAAGAAAGCTGTCGTTAGTACCGTTCAATAATGGTACCGCTAACAACAATGATTAAAATAATGACGTTGATAATCATGCCGTTTTGTACCATTGCCTCAGCTGCTGAAGGCTGAACTACTGCTGCTGACAGGGGCATAATTCCCGTACCATGTCTATGGAGCTGCCTGCACGGTGGCTTCATCATTTGGCGTCCATCCATTGCCGTCTGGCATTGTTTGCCCTCGGCAAAAGCAGATCTTACCATAGCCCATCGACCACCCAGCCCTGCATGCCTTGCCCCACTCGATGATGATAAGTAAATAGATCTTGTGTCTATCGTATAGACCTGTCGACTAGGAATGCAATAGACTACCATATAGAAGCGACATATATATATATATATATATTTTCTATTTTTTATGCAGTTAGTCTTACAGTAAATAAATACGGACACAAACACAAAATCGATATAGGTTACTTCAACTGACCACAATCAGTCCATTGTCCTGCTGGCTATATGCAGAGATTTATTATGTGTAGCCTAAAGAATTTTCATTGAATATGCCCAACGATCTTCAAACACCCATATTGGACTCGTTATCCTCGATCAAGCATCTAAGGGCTGCCATATCCCGGGTGTTTACGTGTAACATAATCGAGTTGCGCTGTTGGGGGCGGTGGTAATATCCGATAGCAGAACGGTGGACTACTGCGAAAATAAAGTTCTCACCATAATTCCTGTGTATATTAGTAAAGCCAGTCGATTGGACCTCAGGATTTTTTTTCGCAGTTAGCGAACGATGACTCATAACAATTTGACACTGATTTGATCCGGATTACGTTTGTCCATCTGTGGATATCAGAAAAGTCCTGCACCGTGTATGGCCGCCAAACCTAATGGATGATTGTCTGTGCGTCGCGTGAAGTACCACTCATGCGACGACGTTTCGCGACCAATCAGCTTCACTGCCTCGGTCCAGCCTACACTGAGCGCCTCCTAGGCCTTCATATTTTATCAACAAATTAATTAGTCTGAGGCATCGCTATTGATCAGGAAGCCGAGACTATAGTTTGACTTGAGAAACAAAGGGATTTACCAATGGTTCATTTAAAAATACTAACAGAGAATAAGCGACATAAACCCTAACTTCTACGAAGTTAGAGTGATGATACATACATTCAGACTGAATGGGAACCTGATGGTACGTTATGAGCAGATACGCGATTCATGTCTGTTAAACACCAGCTTTTAGCAATGCGAAGTATTTATTCAGCACTCGATAACAGACAAAGGGCAAATGTTTGGCTTGACATATGTATAGCAACGGTTGCTTCTTTACATCAACGCTTGTTACCATTTTACTATAATTTGCTCACGACGGGTACTTTTTGCCATAATAAAAGTTGCTTAGCAAAGTGTTGAATAAACATATAATGCAGCAAGCCTGACGTTGCTATAGCTGAGACTATCTCAGAGGCATAGTGTATGCGTATTTCTTCTCATAACTTACTTTCACTGCTAGAAAAAGAAGTAAAAGCGGGTAAAGATGCTTCGCAAATATGTTATGTTGATGTTCTGTATAGATATCAACCTGTTTTTGGTTGACTTTTAAGTGACTCTGATATATTTTATGCCAAAGGAAATACGGCGGCAGCAGTGAACGGGGCCCTACCAGAACTCCTTGAAGTTACAGGGAAATTGCGTCGGACGCAATTCGCGTCAGGTGTTTCCATTTAAACGGATTCATTTGAGACGCAATCCGAGAGACTTAGGAAGGAATCAGACTTCCTCGTTCGTCGAAACAAACAATGCTTCTTTGTTTAAAATATGCCTATACACAGTTTCAGCTGGGGCTTAAAATGTGTACATATTTTGTTTACAGCATCTCTAAATGAAGGGACCTGTTTATTCAGACATCAACAGGACATAAGCGGACTGAATATTAATCCAGTATGCAATTTTATCCGAATATCTGTCATCTCCATAAACTCACAGCAATGTAACGACAAAATAGATATACAGCGTCTGACCAGAATGAATGAACACGTTGCTCAGGCCGTTTCTACTGTGTGGTACCAGCCACGTTCAAACGCTAACCACTACGGCGCGTACGGGTTTCTCAGAAGCAGACTGTAGCTCTTTTGCACTCCGGCGACGCTAGAGTGATTGGCGTACTATGCTAGTTGGGACATTTCGAAATAAATATACAGGTACGAGATCTAAGGAGTTACAACTGTCACTATCGCAGGCCCTTAAAAACTGCAGGTATCCCTCTATAGGTTTCTTCTTGATTATAAAACTAATACACATGCCTTGTTATGCGTATCTCATTTTTTGCCTTCCATATTATCTTTGCCCTTTGTTTGCGTAAGTGCAAAATTAGCCCCAGCGTTAGAGCCATCTATCTGTAGCTATTTTTTGGTTTAGTTTAAAGAAAGCCGGTGATCTCACATCACTTTCTCTGCCCGTGTGTTTCTGTCTAAAGCATCCTTCATCTTAGCGTGGTCTCACTCATCAAATAGCTCGAAAGCGAGACATTTCTTTTTGCCACACAGCTTATGGACACGTGTATAAATACGCAGGTTCAGTCCGATATCTTTATCGGTCCTGGCAGTAGCATCGGCGGCACCACGCCTCTGTGGCCTGCACCTTTGTGACCCGTCTATGGACGGCCCGACGGCCACTTCCGCTCTCGGAACTGCAACGGTATACAGCCAGAATGCTAGTACAGTAGCTCTGGTCTGTATGCGCGTATTGCCTTTAAGACTAACTGTCATTGATGGCAAAAGTCGACCGGTACTTTTAAGCATATCGCATAGCTACTAGTATGACTACAGCTAATACAATTATGGGTTGCAGTATTTCACCCTACGCTATTCGAGTTAGCAGGTTACCTGTCGACTTCTTTTAGCCCAGTCTCGCCACCAACGGGAACGCTGGAACCATCAAAGAGCTTGTTCTTCGACTCCAGTTGACTTTAACCAAATGAAGTATTATTATCTTAGCGTAGAGTAGGCTAAAATAACATCATGAAACCGCAGCCCGTATCAAGCCGTAACCTTCACGGTATTCAGCTTGCCTACTCACCCTATATACTTAGCTTCACATCTACATCTTGACCCTTTCCAACTATTATGAGATATTATAAAGAATAATATAATAGAATCGACTCTTCAGTCTTCTTTTTTACATTGTCTCGATACCATGTTACTGGCTACGCAGACCGCCATCCAACTCTTTACTGTTTTCGGAGAACTCATGTCCTTCGATGATGGCCTCTAGTAAGTAGCCCACTCATTGCTTTTACACCGTCTAGGACCGATACCGCCAACTGGCGCCAAGCGTCAGCAACGCAGTATTTCCGAAGCGTTCTTTTAGCAGTCATCACAAACATTCTTTTCAAGTTTTTCCGGTAGACCTTGACATTCGTGTCGCTTCCGGCGTCGTGTTGCCTCACTGCGGTTAATTCCCATTATCGTCATTGTTCATCGTCGTTGTCGGTCATTGTCGTGACGCCAGGGGCGGCGATCGCACCAAAAAGCAATAGCGGCGGTTCTACTTAGTGTAACGGCGGTATGACGACGGCCGTTTTCGTCGTCATGTTTAAACACTCAACAACTGAGATTTTTATTCTAGCCTTCTTCTAGGCAGGCAGGCAGCCAGTGCTTTGTGGGCGATCGCTGTTGCAGCCTCAAAGATCATTGGCGTGGCCGCCACCGTTGTTGTTTTTGCCTTTGCTGCTGCTACTGTTACAGTGAACCCGTCATCATCACTCTCAGCACCGGACGCGTAGCATGGCGGCGGTAGCAGCAGGGAGGACCGTCTAATAAACGGTCATAATAGTGGAAACGACGCGGTGGTAGCAGCAGTGGCAACACGACGAGCCTCATCTGTCGTATACCAGGAACTAGTCGGCAGCAACCTACACACGTCTCACAAGCTTTGACGCTTGCTCTGTTCTTGGCGCCCGCTCTCGTACGAACTGTCACGGGACGCGGGCGGGCGGGCGGGCGGGCGAGACCTGGAGTGCCGGTGCCGGCGACAACGGCGGCGGCGGCAGCAGCCTAACAGAATGGCGGTAGTGGCCGGATCGCAAGCGAACTAGCAGCGTCGTGATAATGTTGATGCTGCTGGTGAGGGGGAACAAATCGTCAGCGACGGTTATATCCGGCCGCGTTAACATCACCATCAGGGACATCACCAGCAAAGTCTTCACTAGGTCGAAATGTCGTTGTTGCTGCGGCCGTCGTCAACAATTACCGTTGCTCTAATCGCTCGCCGTTGTAACAGTCGCTGAGGCTGCTGTGACCGCTGCTCCCGGGACAAGAAATCTGAGATCGACTGGCGGCAATGCCGCTGCTGCTTCTCCTTCTTTTTCAGAACAGACAGGCACAAAAGAGAGAAAGCAAAATGCATAGAGAACGAGTGAGGGAACTAAAGAAAAAGGGAAAGCAGGTGACTGAACGATAGATCTACGATAGAAACTATGCAGAGCGACAGAGAACAGGCAGTCGACTAGAGAACGAGACGAAGACGCCGAGAGATAGATACGCGCGCGGCATGAGTTTGTCGGACTGCCGATAGCGTTATTGGCAACGGGTGGCGCCGGCTAGCCTGTTTACCTTTCTGCCAGGCTGCCGACCAAGCAGCGAATCAACGGTTCCACTTAACAAACACATTAGTAGTATTGCTGGTGCCATCGCTGCCGCTTAGGGCAAACAATCTTGTCTTTCTCTATCTCTCGTTTACAGCCACCCTTGCCCTCTTATGCCTCACCATGATCTAGTCGTAGCGTCACCCAAAGCGCATCTTCGTAAACTCGTTCAGGTTGTGCGTATCGTTTAAGTTCGCGCTCCTTCATGTGGATCTGTATAGGCGTTCTTAACTAACGTTCGTCTCAAGTCGGCCGTTGATCTGACAGCGAGTTATCGTCATCACCGCCAACAATAACAACAACATATGGATTAGAAAAAAAGCTGGCTGGATACGGAAGTATGCGAGGATGATTCTTACTACCCATTTGTCTTTGCTTTGTCTTGACGTGTCAGATTTGAACAAATAGCGATTCGAGAAGAAGGACAGAAGCATCGGTTAATCAAAGCCGGATGTTTTGTCTGAAGAAGGTGTTTTGGCCTAAAGACCGTATCAAAGAGATAAATTATCTTTGTTTGTATTTTATTTATGCTAGTCAGATATAATTTGCCAATTAGGTAATTAAGGACGGAAGAAAGCATGGTCCTTTATTCCCTACTAAAAAAGAGGCATGCTGAGTTGTTTAATAAACAAGCAGTGTTATACGTTCGATTAATAAACATCTTCAATACACAATACCACTTGATCTGGCTCGAATAAGTTTCCAGATGATACCAACTTAAATATTTTAGCAGGATATATATGTGTATGAACTATTTACCAAAACAATCAATTTGTACAGGGTACGTATGCTTTTATTTATCCAGGATAAAATGCTAAAATTACTCTTTGAACAACCACTATTGTCGCCCGAAGTGTTTCTATGTGGCTTCTGAAGACATTTTCTCGAGATAAACTGAAACATCCTTAATATACCGAAAGTTTAAGAGGCCGGAAGATCGATCGAACCATTTTTGCTGCTTGGGTTTCTTCCCTACACAAATCAATGGCAGTCTCAGACATCAACTATCAATTAAGTTATCCAGCTAACTTTTACCGGCCTTTAGCTATTTGGTGCTCTTGTAACTCGTTAACTTCCAACCCGTTATCAGCTTAATTGTTACAATTTGTATTTTATTGACAATTTAAGTAACTCACATCGACGCAAAAAGTTCTTCGTAGTTAAAGGAAGAATATTGCCGATCTGCGGTGGATGGTGGCTACGTTAGATACATCTAGAACAACATCTTCATTGAAATGTTTGTTTTTATTTAGAAACAGCTTAAAAAACGAACAGTTTCAATTTAGATGCCATACGTTATATACATTGGGTTATGGGAAAAGTATTTACCGCTGACCCTACGCCAAAGTCCTTTTGCTTGCAAACAGTATGATCAAATTGAACACGCGCCATTTTCCTTCCGCCTTCCTTTCTAGTAACACAATCATCTCATCACTATAGAATTTTTATAGTTTTTGGGCCAAAAATTGTGACCAGAAGAGATTTTTGCATTGCCCATTGAAGCAAAATTAATATTCTTTGGAGAGCTCTGCAGACCCCTGAACAGACGATCATCTGATGGTCCATTAAAATTACCCGTTGAAGTCCTCTCAGATCTTGCCGAATAGTTAAAAATGTATGTGGTCTGGTTCTGCACGCGTTTTTCGTTCATTAGTTGCTGTCGATTCCTTCCATGGATTGTTGTAATCTCGTTAGTTACTGACAACAGAGGTCCGAATCAATCATTTTTCCATATGGCAGTAACTCATAATGCGCGCTCCGTTTCCATAGAGCATCGCGTTCCTCAGCGTCAGCCTGGGCCTTACCACAGATCTTAACGCACATATACTTTGTTCTCTTTTATTTACCCATTACTATCGTATGTGATCCACTTTTCACTACCCGTGATCGAAATGGCTCAATTTTGCTACGTTTCCGTAGAATTTCGCAAATAGAGCTATAATCGAACAAATTATCTTACGTCAACTTGTGAGGCATCTAGACATCGACCTTTCTTTTATGGCCAACTTCCTTCAAGCCTTTCTGCTGGCGAATATTAAGTTCCTTGGCGATACTAAAGCGACTCACATGCCGGTCTGGTTCAACTTTCACAATAATTTCATCAACTTTTTTCCCAAGTTGGTCGACCACTGCGAGGAGCATCTTTTACATCCAAATTGCCTGAACGAATACGACAGAACCATCTTTTCAGCGTTTTTTTTTTTTTTTTTTTCTGAAAACGCATGCTGATCGTAAGCAGCACAAATTTGTTTTATGGGCCTGGGCAGCACTTGTGCCTTATCGTAATAAATTTATAAAAGATCTCGAATCTTTGCAGGAATTCCACTCATATTCAAGGCGCTCTATTATGAATCTGAATAAAGACATTCAAACAATTTCGTTACAACTTCTACTGCCAGATCTCCAAATGGCACCAACGCCAACCTAGCGCAACTTACGTTACCTGAAGTAAATGACCTTAAGGTCATTTACTTCAGGTAAAACGATCGTCGATTTTCAGAAACGAAATATGTTTCTTGTACTTTTTACACCTGTTTACTTTCCGATTTACTATATTACACTCTCCTGCTACTCTAGCAGATGTAAGATAATCATTTTCAAACCGTCGGTGAACCTTGTCCTGTCGGTGAAGCGTTATTAATGAACTTTGTCTTCGATTGTTGCCCGGTCAACAATCTATCACTTCGAAATTCCAGCTACACCGGTGTACGAATACGACTTTCATTGCCAGACGTTAATTAAATTGGGTGTACTGCCGTTAACAAGTCTAATCAACTAGTATCATTACCCAGCCGGTTCGGCAGATAAAAAGCACTATATCAGTCGCTTATCTTTATGGTCACGGCCTACCGAAGTGTAGCTCGTAAGCCTGTATGATTCATGATTTTATGCTCCTATTCCTGCTCCAATGTTGCACCTCAAAGGTTCGAGTCGATGGATAGTTGCGCCCCATGGGGCCAGTTTTGCGCGCGGCTGTATTTAGCATGGCGCTCCGTGTCTTCTCCAAACTCAAGCGTAGTCAGCTTGGTAGCAACTGGAAAACCATTTCTAACATATTGTGCTTCCAGCTGTACTTTTAAAATGTCCAGAAGTAGCCACATGTTTTCTTTCGAGTCGCTCAGCGCTGAGATCGTAGCTGGCGGAAGTGGTGCTCCTCGTTTTCATTTTCGATCCACACAGAACCGAGTGTGGCCGTATCGAAGGCAACGTAAGGCCTCGAGATATTGCCGAAAACGGGTGCCCAATGGTGGATAAAAACGATTTTTTTTTTGTTCTAAGCTGAAAGTAAAAGACGCCGAAAAATGACCTCCGTCATTGTTTTTCCAACTTCACCATTATTAGAAAACTGAGAACATCTACGATACACTCCACCCACAACACTAACACGCATCTATTAGAATTAGCTATCTAAAGACGGCTTTCCTTACGCTGTCCAGTTCTAAGAAGCGCTGTCAACAGCACCAGATATGATGAGTGCTCAGACTTTCTCCCCTGTTCGGAACTCAGTCTACCGTCAGCGACCATTACTTTCACAGATCTGACTTTATCGGTTAATAATAAAAGCAATCATAACGAAGCCAATGGCAGTACTTCGTTTTTGAGCGCGTCGTTCAGTTTGCACAGAAACGTGACGTTTCTATCAAACGTATAGAACGCGTTTACCGCTACTGTTTTTTTTCTACTACCGCTACTTTTTCCGCTACTGGAGTAGCTGCTCACGTATTGGCAGATGAAACGTGTTGGGTAGACACTCTAACCTGACGCCGGCGTCAATTAGCTATGGAGCTAATGATCAAAATGGAAAAGCAGCGTCAACAACCGACCAGTCACTTCATTGGTCCGTTTCTGTGCGCTACTTGATTGACGGCGTGCATCCTGGTTCGTTCGATAACCGAAATACCTAAACGTCACTGTGACTGGTGCTCCCTCTTTCCCTTCCACATACGTCGTTCTCTTAACCTTGGGGTTGCGCTGGAGGCGTTGAGGCGCTCTTGCCAAATAATGATTTTCTACTCATTTTTCAAGTGTATTACTAGTTGTGGATTTGATCGGGCCTGTTATAGAGCTACTAGTGATTAATAGATGATATCTGTGGTGAGAGCCGAAGTGGTCTACATCCAATATAAATATCTGCCGATTTTTACTCACTGGTTACGATCAAGAAGGCAGATTAAAGGACAACGTGTGCATATATATCACGCTATGACATAATGGTTTTCGAGCCGCAGAATTTTTCATGTCGCGTGCCGTTAAATACTGACGATTTAAGAGAAGAAATAGCGTCGTAATATCATGCCAGCCCTCAGCGACTTCCTAGACATTCCGAATTGGTCATCAGACTCTCTATAGAGCAGCTTCAATAATCTAACCACATATCACAACTACCTAAACTATTATCAATGTTCTATTAGCGAACAAGATCTTTCGGTCAAACTAGAAATATAATATTATTACTCTAAACGATGGTACATTCCGAACCACACCGGTTTTGTGACAGGGCCCTGGATACAAATCGGCTTAACTGTTTCTATAGTTTAGAGATTTTTCTAAGATGACGTACTCAGATATCACGTTATAAGTTGACTCGGGCTTACTCCCGACCTATTTGCATCTTGTACGTTCAGATCCTACGTCCATCTGACCGACTAGTTAGAACTGTTCCGACGATGGTCGCACTGCTGCAGCTGAGAATGTCGTTTGTCCGATCCAATGCTCGGCTCTGAAATCGCCTGTCAGTCGAATTTCCAGGAGGTGACCGATCAGCTGGCGGTGACACTTACCGAATACTGGGTTTACGAGACAATCATTGGTGATATTCCATGAATACTGCAGTGATAATTATACTTAGCTACGAATGGGCAGTTACTTAGGAAAGAGCCATTGAACGAACAAATGTTCAGCAAACGGGGCCAGGATGTGTAGCGAAATAGTCTACTTCATAATGTCGTTGAAAGCCCTACTGACTTCTAGCTAGCCCTTGTCAGTTGACCTGAGGGGACAGAAACATATCGAGCTGAGTGCTGGTTAAGCTCCGGCCGACGTCCAGGTTGCAAGTGGTGGCTGTACACAGTATCGGCAATCGGGACTATCAATATTCACAGCAAACAACCGTGTTAGTAAACTGTGCATGTAAACTCAATAATTACCATTCTAAAGAATCCAATGCGGCCAAGTCATCACAAACAAGGCCACAGTAAGAGGTAAACACGACAGTCAAACGGCCAAAAACCAGATCAGATACCCGACCATACGTCTTCTATCGATTATTTAACCGTTTTATGTATATAGGAATTCACATGTATACTTGGCTATGTTACTTCCTGCAGATTTTTGGGGCACCTCCTTGTTTCGTACGCAAGCGCGCATGCGCAGATAAATGAGTCACATGTTACATGTGTACTATGTCATACTTAATGTATTGGAGGGTACCAGCGAAGATCCGCATCCCTCTCGTATTTCTCGCACTCTTCTTAGAACAAAAGAAAAGCCAGCTGACAGACGAGAATCGTTAGGGCCCGGTAAGCACTGTCATATCATATGGATGACGCAAGTCTCCCTCTCCGTTGTCGACGGCGCCATCATCGGCGTCAACGTCAGTCACCCTTTTAATCGAGAGAGAGAGAGAGAGAGAGCGAGAGAGAGAGAGAGAGAGGGGGGGGGTAACCGGAAACAGCAACAGAAGCAACAGTGCCGATAGGAGTAGCGCGTGAGTCAGCTACCAAGTGATGACGCACAGGACAATAGTAAAGACATTCTGACTCGCAATGTACCCGTGACACCCAAGCAACAGCCCACACCTAGTGAGCGAGACACGTCGGTCTAGCTGATTGACACGCCAGTCGGTACGACATTGATCTACGGGAAAAGCATCCTCTAGGTTATACTGCTGACCATTGAGAAAACATACGTTCGGTGACGGATTTACTGGCTAACTTTCGATGATGTCGCTCTTTTCCAGTCTGCACTCTCATAAACATCGTGCTCGAAACTGGGAACCGATGACGATGATGTTGAGGCTGAT
Source organism: Varroa jacobsoni (assembly GCF_002532875.2). NCBI lineage: Eukaryota > Metazoa > Arthropoda > Arachnida > Mesostigmata > Varroidae > Varroa > Varroa jacobsoni. The sequence goes on from NW_019214224.1 coordinate 19,662, forward strand.
TACGGTGCCCAAATAAAGTACCATATATATGAGCATTCTCGAATGCCACACAGAACCATAAAAGGCAAATTGAAATCAACGAAATGGTGAGCGCATTTGCGAGCAGAGTGACGAGTTTACTATGTTCTATCATTATGGAAAGTATATTTCACTGGCCTAAGTTTAACCCGTATATTTATTGGACAAAACTCGAGTGTGTTGTTGTCAACTTGTTAAAGACGTTGGCAACTTACTTAGACGAAGTTTTAAGATCAATCACTGCACCCCTACCACGAAAATGTTTATTTCGACCAACAACTTTAATCGTAAGATTTTTACTTTTCGGCGTATTAAAGCTTCCCTTATTTAGAATAATACCTTCTCGGTATCAATCATCAGCTGCTCGTTTCGTTGTTACACAAGTACGTCTTGCTAATATTATTTACTAAGCATTGTAAGGGGTACGATGATGATCTTGATAATTGTTAAGTCTTTCTGACACGATTCGGCGTAACGTTCTCGGTAGAAGACAGATTTTTTGTTTTTCTAACGGAATACAATTATCCCTTTTTATTAGGAAGGTTTGGCTTGAAGGAGGAACTAAAAAAATTTTGTGTTGCTTAAAGAAACATCAAACAAATGCTTTGTTATACTTCTATGCACCTAATTTGCAAAATACAACTCCACTGAGTTATGACCCGATGTAACGGGCACGTTTTAGAAAAGTCCGGCAGCACCTGGCGACAAAACGTCAAATGTTTTTGCAAACTGCCAGCAGCTTATGTCGTGGGGATGTTAAAAAAAAAACTCTGTGTTACAGCGGTTGTTTGCAATTTTGGAGAAAACAGTATTTCCATAATCGTTAGTTAAAAATATGTTATTGTAAATGAGAAGCAATAATGCCCCTAATGTACAGTGCCTACTGAACCTTAACGGCTGATTCAGATCCACAAGAGTCTTCTTCTTTTGGATGATCTGTTTCTTTAAGTATACAGCAGATTTGAGTAGATGATCTTGGACGTTCGATACGTTTAGGTCAGGGTGTCGTCTTTAGGTATCACGTGTGATTCTCCCAATGAAAATACGTTTCTTTTCTACTGAAGCAAGATATGCTTTGGCGAAAACTTTCAGCTAGAAAATAAAAGGCGTGTGATAGGCTAATGTTTACTACTTAAATATACCGTAAGGATACATGACTTTGATTGAATGTTATTCTAACTAAAATATACCTTGTTATCTGTGTAAAAATAGAAAATCTATTATTATTATTAAGCCGTTTGAGAGCGCCTACAGCAGCTGAATCCGTATCAATGTGAAATTCAGATGTATGCTTTTCAACATTAGCTAGCCTGTTGATTTTTTGACGTTACATACAGAAAAAAGATCACATGTGGTGATCTGGCACTAGTAAAGACCATATGCGTACATTTCAACGTATCTATTTCGTCGGAGCAGGAGGGGCGTTTGATTCGTGCCATGATACCGGCACTACACAGAAGTTTTCGTACAACTCAGCCGAGGGAAGTTAACTCAAATATAGATTAAACAGTTGGGTGCTAATTACAAGACAATTCTAGATCAACTGTGGTACAATGAAAAACACCGCCCATTACGTAAATTTACGGCCCAGTAAGATGTAAATTTCAATGGTAACCGATGCGCGATATAGAGAAAAAGTCAGACTGCAAGCCTTGATACGAAAAAAACAACGAGTCATTCTATTTTCTAATCTCAATTATAGAACGATGCGAATGAAGTCAACTTAGGTGCACGTGAATGCTGAAGTGTGTGAAGCCATAAGCAGGTGTTGAAATACTCAAATTGAGACATGGCGTTTTTGGACGAAATTTATAGCGTTTTCACAGCGTAAAACGGCTTTGATTTCTATATGTGTATGTTTGATATTGTAGAATTATATACGATTTGCTGTTTACTTGTTTCTTTGTGAACCAGCAAACGGCGAGTTCATGAGCCGAAGTCTGGGTCCCCTCGTCTGCCATTGGATTTCCAATACGAGAAATACACGCCTTGATGCGAAGCGTAGTAGTCTTCACGTCGAAGAACCTATGTTTGGTACGCTTTCTTTCACGAGACCAACTATTGTTTTTAGGTCACCGAATACGATATGTAAGTTTGTGCGGAGCATATACTGACATGTGAAGCACAATAAATACGAAACAAGACTGAAGCTTACCTGGCTCACTTCATGACCAGCGCCAGGAAAGGGAATACAGATGACTTCATGGCTTGCTGATTAGTACTAGATCTATGTGCCAAATAAAAGTAACTGGTATGCGTATTTTTCTTTCTTGGATTATAACTGGAAAAAGAATTTTAAATATAGGCTTTTTTAATTAATTTCTGGTATTTTCGCCGATTCTGTAAGTTTTCCATTAGCTGTTGTATAACTGTTGTAGCATAGCTCGCATTTCTAGCAACGTTAGCAAGAGCTCGAGTTGTCACCTTCGTTGCGAGACTGAAGCCGTACGGGAGAACGATGTGATCAAAAGCTGAGAATCTCTTCATATCACTAGAAAAAGTTGCCGAAGACAATATCTGTGCCAGAATGTCTTAGCTAGCAAGTTACATTATATAGAGTATTTAGGAAAAGAGAGAATCCGTAATAATAAAACACGGATTACTGAAAATAAATGCAAGTTTGGCACGATCGAAATCTAATAAGATATATATAGGAACGGATTTGAAACAAAGCCACTCATTCAGCAAGCTCATTTATCTGGAACAATGTGTGATTCTACACAAATTTTGATGGTCAACGCATAAATCAGTTCATGACGATTTTTTAGTAAAATAGATTTTCCTCTGGGCCTAAGACGCTTTTCCGTGCTGTGTAAATCTGTAAATATCGCCCACATTCCCAAGCCTACTTGTCGTCTCAGAGGGCAAAAACCATTACATTTGATGCACTGAAAGACTGACCGATATAAACTATCCAAGCGAAATAGTGCATCGTCAGTTACGGATCTAGTTAAAGTTTCGGAATCAAATGATTTAAATCACTGATAAATCGTCTTCAAAAACGGGCCTAAAACAAATTCACGAACATCTTTTTACCGATAGCGATAGCCGCACAATTAAGTTTCTTGAGATTTCATCTAAACGTCCCATAGATGCAGAAGTGGTTGGGCAAGAATCTCAATACGCCGATACGCTGAGAAGCAGAAACGTACATGCAGAAATGTGAAAAGTCGAAAAGAAAAAAGCACTGCCTACATGTACCGGCCAATAGACGCTAGATAAAGCTAAAATGCTTTATTAAATATTTCAGGGTAATCGAAAATGACGTCTTATACCGTTTTTTTAACTGGTTTTAAACTCTTCTAATCGTTAACCTTCTAGTTTAGCGCAGGAAAAACTGTCTTCAGTTCTTCCGATATCGTGTGATGATCGGCAACGGGCTCGAAAGCGGTTTTATCGGGGGATGGTGACGACTCAGCGAATTCATGTACCCCTACAGCTACATGATTGTCGGTGCTTTTATATTCAGGGCTGGTTTAGTAGTTTGTTGCTTTAGATTGTGCATTATTAAAGCAACAGTTAACAACGAAGACGCTTTATTACATAACATAGAAGCTGGGCGCCCTGCGCAGACCTCAAGCAACTTTCACTCCGTTGGTTATCTCCGCCGCTGCTTTTGTCTCGCGGACGAACCGTCCCATTTTTTCTGATAGCGACAACCATCATTTCAACGAGTGATTCACTCAAGAGGTTAATGAAGATTCGGAAAATGGCATACGATACGTATGTCTATGCGTAGAGACCTATACAAACGGACGAATACAAACTCCCAGGAAAGCAGGGAGCCTTGGCGGTTGTTTATGAGACGATGGCGTTGCTTACGGGTCTGGGCCGATATGACGCGCATCGCGAATGGATAGTGGCCAACAATTACAATTTAAGCCAATAGTAGTCGTAGCAGTACAATGTAACAATTTCTGTCAATGGACGTGTTAAGGTTAGAATGTATCTAGCTGGGCGTCGCATGTCCGACGGAGTCGTCTGTTAATTATAGGCCAGTAACTCATACGATATGATGAAAAGAAATTGGCTTTTGGAGAATCGAGTGATAAATGCTTTTGGTTACGGGTTATAACGTTTGATCAGTAACCTATTGAGGCCTATTTTAGCTAACTTCTGAAGTCCTCATTCGATAAGTCAATAAGCAGAATTATATCTCTACCTTCTTATCAGTGAACTTGCATAAAACATCATGCCCAACTGACGAAATTTCACTGCAAAGTTATTCGAAATCCAAAAATGGACATTGTTAAACCAGATCAATTAAATGATAATCGGCGTGGTGCACTAGAGCTAGGCGGTAAACTTAAGAAATATCCTTGTTTAGGCGGAAGCGCTAATTGTAAACGGTCCACGTGGCTGATATCGAAGCAGGCTGAAATTTAGTTACCGGCAAGAACTTCACACTGTGTAAAAAGTTATAGTACTAGCTGAACAGTAATTGCCGGCTGGCTAAAGACCAACAAATCTATTATGTTACTTTAATCCGTTGACGTTTAGGTGGAGTCCGATAGTTCGATCATTAGTAACGTTGCCATGTTTAATGATCTCCTTATCGTTCCCATTCTAACTATATGTATATATACACACAAAAACACATTATTGTTATCTCTAATTCTATTCGTTCGCTCGTTAGCTCGGCCAGCCAGATTTTGTCGTAATTACACCCCCATCCAGCGCTTCCCCCAAACCCTCCGCATCTGAAGTCGCCACGACAAGCTTCACCGCTGTCGCCATTATTACGATCAGCGACGCAGCAATTGTCCCCCAATCTTCCCGAAAAGCCTGTTCATCTTTGAGCAACGTGCACTTCGTTTCTGGCAATGGCAACTGTTGTGAGCGGTTAGCTAAGTTGACGGATGACTTCTGCGTCTAAATCTCCTCGACATCTGTTACCCGCTTAGATATCTGCATAACTTCAACGAAGCCGACGATACAGCATCAACAAACATAAAAGTTGAATTACAGAGGGGTCACTGAAACGCCAAAATTCGATATGTTACATACAATGCAGTGGTGCTAGCGGAGGTGGTAGCGCGACCGCGGGACGAGACAGTTAATATTCAGTCCAGCCGCCGGTCAACCAACCGAGCCGAGTTCGAGAAAGGTGGCTATTAGCGATAGCCTCTCCGGCACTGGCCAGATGATGCCAGACTGATTGCGTAGTCATGGAAGAAACTGCTAGCGCGGTACAGCTTTCGAATATCTAAAATAGAGTAATGCCTTCCAGCCGCTTTCACTCATGCGGCTATTTTTATAGTATTCTTGTTTTTTTTTTGGGGAGGGGGGCTGTGACTCGATCTGCTCTCAGAATTGCTCTGCTTGCCGGAATCCGTTGGTAAAAAATATCTAACGATTGCGGCCGTTGACGATTTGCATCATCGTCAGTGGACATCAACAAGATCATCAGCAGCATTGAATGTCATCATAATCCCGGTGAGTCGAGCCGGAAAAACTGCCATTCAACGGCGTTGGCCAAAATAAAAGCTTTGCCTGCCTATGTACACACAGCCACTCAACCCCTCACCTCCACCATCCTCGCGCCTCGCGGAAAACTTTTCAATGCCAACCCATCACACGCATAAATGTTTATAAGATATAGTAATTATATGGCGTTGGTATCCGTATCCAATGCGGAATCGTACGAACGCCAATAGGACCTATCCTAATCCGGATAATAGATCAACTTTGTAAGTTAATTCAACGGACTCAAGTAAAAAGAAACTATGCCCACTTTTAATAAGCATATGCGTTTATGGCCCAGATAGAGATACATGATCATTATGTCTAGTGTACATCATATCGCTGATCCAAAGCGTGGGACGCGGCCGACCAGTTGTTAGCGTGGACAATTAAAAACAACAACAGCTATTGCGTGAAACAGCTCCAACTATGATAGGAAAAGTATCGAAACTTGGGCTGACAATTCACTCTGTTGACAGCACTTAAAAATGTATTTTTTCAAAATAGAAAACATGTTATTGAAGTGTTGGCTTGTTAACGGTTTCAACCATTTTCTAATAGCTCGTTAGGCTCATGTGGACATAGCGTTCCACTCATCGACAGTTTGATATGCGTGCATGCCGTCTGGTAAATTACCGATAAATGATATCGTCTTATGTGCCCTAGCGTCAATGCCAAAAATGCCAAAAAAAACTAGGACAGCAAAATGAGGTCTTTGAAACATCTTGCCTGCTTATTGTGCAGGTATCTGCACAGGGACAAACAATCGTGGCCGCCGGCGCCGTGAGTAAAATCCTAAATCATTGAACTGTATATAATACATACGTGTCTACATTGATCACTGCAAAAGGCCGCCCGACTAATCAGGGAATAGCTCTATTGTGATCGCTAAACTTGATAAGTAACGATCGACTTTTGATTGGGCCGTATCACGCTGGGCAGTGTCATCAACGGAGCTGTGTCCTTTTTCATCGCCCTCGCACAGTCTTCGGGTTTCGCGTCCCACCCATGATGACGATGGTTAAGAGGGCATTATTTAGTCAGAACTCACTAACCTCACCGAAGAGGAAAGACAATACTTTAGCCAGCAAGTCCTCTATCCTATTATCGATGATTAGAGTGGTGCGGGGACGTGTATCACATGAGCGCATATTACGTATAAATTCGCTGTGTGTTAAGTAATGTCTATATTGGCAGGCTGGCAAAGGCAGCCTTCGCTCTTGTGACAATCCTGGGATCTGCCTGTTTATCGTAGTCTTTGAAAATGTCCAACCATCCTGAATCGCTAGCATCAGCGATCTGCGCCTAGCTCTCTTCGTCAAAGTATAGTAAATGTCAGGACAACTAACCATACAGAGCATACTGACGCTCTGCTGTAGACTGACACAGGCTTATAGGGTGATGAAGAAACCGTTCGGGGCTTTAACGCTGCGACGAACATTTTTCATACATGACATACAGCAAAATAAACAGGAGAGGTCGCTGTTGAGCAGAGAAGTCAGCTAACTTTTTCCCCGTTTTCCCAAATACTTTTCAAATTTCCTTTTCCTTCGCACCGTTTCCCTTGTTCGGAGTTCTTCAGATTTACCTGTGCCTGTCCGTGCACCCCTGTGTATGTAGGTCGTGCACGTGTTTCTAATCGCACGTATGCCCTCTGTCGCCCCGCTCATCCACCGGTATCAACGAGGTGGGAGCCTCCTTATTGCCATTATCATTCAAAGGTATGACTATTACTTCAGTCTACAGCGACAAAAGATAGGTGACAGACAACGAGAGAAAGAGACAGAGACAGCCAAACCGAAGATGTAATGGCACCAAAGCAAATGCATTGTGCCTTTACGGCAACTGCCGACTACTACATGTACTATTCACTTTGTATATATAAGATAATAATTCTAGCGGCAGACCGAGCAGCTGTTAATGAAACACCTTTCGCCCATTGAGCAAACCCACTTACGAGCATTCCTACAAATGTATGCAATACGGCATCAAAATACGCCTAGTCGCGATGTTGATTTAACGGGGATGCGATGTGCGGCGCTTCGAAAAGTCCTCATACCGCTGCTCGTTTACCTGCAGCTCATTTTCTTTGCAGAATCAGCGGCTCTAATGGCTACGTTGCGGCAGTCAGAAGGACGTAACGCGGCGACTCTTCTGCCTCAGTCGGATAGTGGCTGGATCCGCGGCAAGTCGCCCCTCGTCACCGTCACAAAAGTCACTGATGCGACGATCGCACTGGTACTGCTGCCAGTAGCAATGGCGCCGACGCCGCTACTACAGCTTGTGCATATCCCCGTTGCTATAAACCGATTTGTGTAAACGTAGGATCCACACTTTCCTGTCTGATAGGATGGTTCATGCTGCCAATGCGGTGGCAGTCTATGAGCGCATTACAGTCAGATGCGTTAATCTTTCTAGATACGACGCTTTTCAGGGGAATAGGATGGGAAAAGCGAAGTAAATTAACTCACTGCGTGTGATAGCGTGCAGAATACAGGAAAATCACTTTAAAATGTCAAAAATACCCATCAGTCGCGTTGCAGTATCACACATAACAATGTTCTTTTTTTTTGTCGGAATTGGTCGGATCAGTGGTCGAATTGTTAGGCGAACGAGGATAGGTGCGCCGCTAGATATATATAGTCTGAATTTCCTTATATATATAGTTCTAGAATCATGGTTTATAAGGCTGTAGCCTTCCGTATCCATTCTGCGAATAAGGCTCGATTCGAGAAGCTGAGGCTAGTACCTTCCTCGTTCCATCGCTCTCATAAAACAGATATAATCTAGTTATGTTCATTCACTATTTTTGAAATAATACGATGCCTATCGAATAATGAGATTCCAGCTACGTCTCTCGGCGGATATCTGTAGTGCGTCTTATCGGTCGTCACCGCATCGTCAGGCACGGTAGTCGTCGCAGACCCCGTTACGATCACCAGCCAGCCAGCCAGCCAGCCAGCCAGCTTGCTCCTGTCGTCACTTGGAGTTAAGTTTGACTACAGCTCGCACGTTAGCAGACGCTTTTCTGTTGATTCTCCACTTACGCCTTTCCTCGGATGGGCTTGCTGGCAAATCAACCTGTCGTCCGCCTGTAGACATTTGTTCGAATGCAGTCCTTCGCCGTCGGCACCCGGCCGCGAACGCAGAACCGGCTCAGCGATGTTGCAGCAGGTGTTTCAGGGATAGGGATTCGTTCGCATCACAGCCTGTTGCCCGGGGAACATCTGCAGCGCGTACTATTGTACCAGTATCTGCAAGCCAAGATGGCCGGAAGGCTAATAGCTAAAACTGTACGTTTTCCTAGCGATGTCGTCATCGGCGCTGGTATCATGTCGACATCGTTAGAAAATCTCGGCGTCCATCAGTCGGTCTATTGAGAACTATCGCTTTGATTTTGCATCCGCACAGCTCAGTGCCTACGCTAATCAACTTGTTTGGCTTCTTCCATGTCTCTAGCCTCTATCATATAGTTAGCGACTTATTTCCATATATCTGACCTTTTTTTTTTTTCGTTGGCATAGCATTTTTCCTATCAACATTACACTACAAACAGGACAAAAAAGAAACCACCCACTATTTGAAGGGTTTCTGTGCGAAAGTCCGAGTCCATCTTGGCTAAAATTGGTGACGTTCACTTACTTTTATGGAGAACAAATAATGCGCTTATTGAGTTTTTTTTTGGGGGTAGTAAAGGGAACGAGGTAAAATTGCAAACGCGCTTAATGCGTGCTAGCTATTAGCTGCTATAAGCTTATGGAGCACTGGAGTTCCGCGTAGCTACGTGTTTGGCTTTTTTTTCTAACAGCAACATGGTAACTATATGCTAAAGCGAACATCTGCCATCGCTGAAATTTCGACCAGCGAAAACAGCATACTCTCGGCCGTTATTTTAATTTACTCAAAGAAACGCGCATCAGCGACACGGACCAGGCCGCACGAAAAAAGCTCGTCCTGCGAATTATCCTAAATATTAGATGCGATTGTCAGCAATAGAAAAATCTACATAATAAACAACACACAAAACAGCTCGAATCTTCATCTCTAACGTGACGAAGACGACAAACGACAAAGGGAGTCAGCAGTCGATTCGAAAATATCACCAAAGGCGCCTATACGTACATTACTTCAATGAACGCATTAGCAGCTATTTTTGCTGCTCGTACGCCAGCTTACTGAAGTGAAGTAATGAAAAGGAAACAGGAGCATTCATGGGCACGTAATAACGGCGACAAATCGTATAGCGTCGAAACCGGTTCGATTGGTTCAGGTGCCTGCCCTGTCACTTAAAACTATATATACAGTCCATCACTCGCCTATCCTCCGACGATGATCCGTACAAGCATTGGTAATATGGCCAGTACCCTTTGCTGCAAGTAGCGCTTGTCGCTAGGATGCGCCACGAAGTTGAAGAATAGTATTCACTTCATGATGCTATACTTCGTTATCTTGCGTTGGAACTGTATTGATTGGACCGCCATGATGGTGTTAATAACGATGACCGTAACGACTGCCGTACGGTAGCGGCCACCTGTGGTTTCACGAGGGGCAAATGGAAAATTGAGTCCACAGTTGAAGCCTGCATGAGGCTTATAATTGATGCAGGAGTGGTAAAGATAAATCGATTACTAGCTACCCATATGCCAAAGACCAGACTAAGTAGATAACGATGATTCAAATGGGGTTAATATTTTACAACGATGGCACCAGGCCGCTGGCTGTACAGATGGACGAATTAAAGAAAAAAAGTGAAATCACATAGGTCCTTCGATATTATTCCGGTCTAAATGCTAAAGTTAATTAAAGTTAGAGGTAGAATTGTTAACTTATATATATATATAAGTTAACAATTCTACCTCTAACTTTAATTAAC